>NW_004504308.1:4311578-4323945 GCF_000149335.2 Coccidioides immitis RS | reverse complement strand
CCTAACCCTAACCCTAACCCTAACCCTAACCCTAACCCTAACCCTAACCCTAACCCTAACCCTAACCCTAACCCTAACCCTAACCCTAACCCTAACCCTAACCCTAACCCTAACCCTAACCCTGGAGTTACGAATACGAGAACGAACACGGATACGAATACGAATACGAACCCAACATGAGAGTACCACCATTCAAATCCTCTCTCTGACCTGCTTACAATGCCCCTATTTATGTTACTCTACATCAACTGCTTGTGGAGAGAAACACCATGTCACAGAAATTACAAATTTGCTTAATATGAAAAAAAATCCTAACCCAATTTGAATTTCTGTTACATCTATATTTTTGCTAATCACTTCACAACCATCAATTGTACAGATATAAGACTACTACCATTGAAATTATCTCTCTGACTCAGTTAGAATCACCCTATTTTTGTTAGAAAATATCAACTTTTACATGTTATATTTTAGTCAGTCTTTAATCTATAGAGTCTGTCCATACCTCTGGTCTCTGAACTCATTACAGTACTTAACTATCTTAATCTGCTTAAAAATTGATTTTACTGCTTACTGAAATCTAACTCTTACTCTAATTCTGATCTCTTAATATAAATACAAATATAAATATAAATACAATTTAAAAAATAATATTAATTTAATTTAAATTTCTTTTATATTTATGTATTTAATAACTTGCTAATTATTTATTATACAAATATAAAACTATCACTGTTTGAATTATCTCTCTATCCTGCTTACAATAACTTTGTTTTTATTACTATATATTAACTTTTACCTCTTGTAACTTACTTACTATTTGCTCTATACTTATATTTATATATAACTTATCAACTATAAATCATACAAATATAACACTATCACTCTTTGAATTATCTCTTTAACTTGCTTACAATCTTTCTATTTTTGTTATAATATATCAACTTTTAAATCTTTTTTCTTACTCACTATTTACTATATATATCTCTATCTCTGATTTTATTATAGTGCTTAAACCTGCTTAAAAATTTATTTCAGTACATACTGAAATCTAACTTTAAGTTTAACCACATCTGCACTCTTATCTGTATCTGTATCTGTATCTACATCTGAATTTGATTTTATTACTGTACTTACTTGAACTCTAACCTGCTTGAATATTTATTTTAGTATTTAATAAAACTCTAGTGCACTTAAATCTTTGTTATTATATTTAGTAGCTCTCTAACTCTGTTTATAGACATACTTTGTCTTGAAATTTTCTGTTTTACTTTTATATTTCTATTCTAATTTCTATTCTGAGAATAGAATTACAATGAATTTATTCTCACCAGAATAAAACTATATTATTTAACAGTATATTAAAATCTTTCTGTGAAATCTACAATTAAAATAAAACTAATATTAGAATTAAAATCTAACTAGTAGAATTAGCTCAACATCTAATGTAATACAATAAAACAAATCTGATAAACTATAACATAAAATCTGAAATTCTACTTTTATTTGTATTGTTAAAACATAAGAAAATTTGCTAATATTCTTAATATAATTTTATTGATTTTTTTAACTTTGAAAACATAATAAATTATTTTTGTAGACATACTATAAACAACAAACACTCTTCAGTACTTATCTTTATAACTTTTTACACTTTCTATCTTAATATTTATCAACTATAAGAATATACATATCTAAACTTGCTTGTGTTTTTGAAGAAAATTACATCTAAACTCTTGTATTATTATTAATATTACATATTGATCTTTAAATAACTTAGAAATTAAAGAAATATCCAATTTTTTTGTAATATTTACTTCAGTACATCTGTTATTTATTTTATTTCTGAGAACAAAATCTTGATTACTAATTTTTTCAAGTACTTAATTATTTATTTTGAGAACTACTTTCTTATCTCTAAAAAGCTTTTGCTCAAAACATTCTTCTTTATTCTTTTTACTATTTAATTTAAGATAAAAACATATCCAAACTTTAACTGAATATTCACTATATAAATCAGCTTTTAAAGCAGAAACATATTATTTAAAAATATTATTAAACTTATTTTTTGATACTTTTTCTTGATATTAAATCTATAGATCATTACTACTATTTTTTTAGTGTATAATATTTCTTAATTTTCAACTTGTATAACTCTTTTCTCAACATAAAGTAATTCTGATTTCTTAAAAATAGTACTATCTTGTTTTTCTTGAAAATAAATTATTTTTAAATACTCAATATACAAGTATATAGTTTTCTTTGCATAAGAATATCATTTTTTTTTCTGATATTCTTTAGTAAAAGTCTTGAAAATTGATATTAGATCTTGCTGTTTAAATTTAAAAGAAGAATCAAAATTAAAAGTCATTTTCATTATATTTTAAGAAATAATATTCTTGAATAAAAAACAGAAGATAGACTTTTGAAAATTAAAATTACTTATCTTAAAAATATCTTCCAACAATATTTTCTATCTTACTTGTTAGTTTATTTAAACTAGTTTAGTTGTTTTGCTGAGAGCTAAAAATATTTATATAGTAAATTTTTCTTTGACCAGAACTACATTTATAAAATTCTGCTCTAGTTTTTTAAGAGAACTAGCAAACTATATGATTTTTTTGAACACTGTAACTGTGAAAATAGCTTCTAGAATAAAAACTATATAACAATTATTAAGGAGTTACAAATCAGAAGACTAAGCTAGTAAACCTAACAGATGTAAGCAATTATATCTCAAGAACTAGTTAAATTAATACTAGCAAGTATACTTTTCAAACAAAACTATCAAATTAGAGAGCTTTTGCAGAAAATCTTTCAAAAACCAGCTGAGAATATTCTTAAATTTAGTAGTAAAGACTCATATTCAAGATGCTAAAGTTAATATTATAAAAATAATATATATTTTGAGCAGAAAAGTAAGAAACACAACTGATTTTTTTAGATATAGTAGCAGTGCAGCACCAGAAAGCTAGTATATCTTTTATCAGATAGAAATGATAGCAAATCTGTCAAGACACTATAAATCTAGCTTGACCTTTTTCTTAAATATAGAAAAGATAATAAAAATTACTTTAATTTATAATATAGTTAATATAGCTTGTTTCTAATTCAAAATAGTTACTATAAGTATTTAAAACTTTTGTTTCACTAATTCATTCTGATTTTTCAGCTATCAAATAGTATTAAATATACTACTTACTAAAGCTTAGTCAGAATTTGCAAACATTAATTTAGCTCAGCTATACTAATAGTATTAAGTTAATAAAGCTGATTTAGTATTAGCACAAAGTTTAAGAAGCAAAAATCAGATAGGAAGAGATAGAGAGATAAGATAAGAATAAATAAGATAAGATAAAAGCTCTAGCTTACTTAACATATCTTAATAAAATATATGTAAGCAAGAATCTTAGCAAGAAAACTTAAAATAAGAAAATGTTTGATAAAAGAATTTTCAGATAAAAATAATATAATAATATAATAACTGAAAGAAATATAATAAAGAAAATTAGAAAATTTATTTAAAAAGTATTATTAAGTTTATCTCTCAAAATAAAAATCTTGTAATTACTAAGTAATAGTATAAAAAGTGTTTCTGACAGATGTAAAGCTAGTATTATTTGTTTCTATTTATATCTTAATAACTAGTAAAGCAAATTACTTAAAAATTCAAAAGTCTCTTTAATAAAATGATAGCTTTCAAATAAGTGTTATTTTATTCAATTTGAATAAAAATCAATTAAATTATAAAATAAGCAGATGAACTTAATTAAGTTTACAGATAACTATAGTTTAAATACTAATAACAATTGTTAATTATATGCTATTACTATTAACTGACATATAGTTTTCTTGAGTTATCTGACTATATCTAAATTATTAATATAATAATATCTTATTTAATTTGTAATTAAAAAAATATCTGCTTAAAGTCTTTAAATTTTTTAGAAAATTATTATTCAAGTAGATAGTTATTCTTTTTCTTAGATATCTGAATCTTTTCATTAATCATTTAGTTAATCTAATACAGAAAAATAAGAAATATTTAAATATTTTTCTTTTTGATAAATTAATAAAATTCAACAGCTTTTATTATTATAATAAAATTCTTTTCATTTACTTACATCTGAGCTTGTAGTATTTGTGAAATGATGTAAGATATTTTTTTATTAATTAATTAGTTTGGTTATTTCAACTTTAATTAATATTTTTTATCAATTTTGACTTATTTTAGAATATAACTTGAAACAGTTTACAGTAATATTTTTCACAAGTGAAAATTAATAATAAAGATTTACAGAGAAACTTGATGACCAAAATTTGCAGTGAAAAGTAACAATCAAAATTAATGATCAAAATTAATGATCAAAATTAACAGCAAAAATTAATGGTGAAAATTAATGGCAAAAATTGACAAAAATTGATGATTAAAATTGATGACCAAAATTGATAACAAAAATTAATGGTGAAAATTGATGACAAAAATTAATGGTCAAAATTGACAGTAAAAATTGACAAAAATTAATGGTCAAAATTGACAGTAAAAATTGACGGCCAAAATTGACAGTCAAAATTGATGACACCAAAATTGATGACAGTCAAAATTGATGACACCAAAATTGACAGTAAAAATTGACAATGGTCAAAGTTGACAATGCCAAAATTGACAGCCAAAATTGACAGTCAAAATTGATGACACCAAAATTGACAGTCAAAATTGACAATGCTAAAATTGACGGCCAAAATTGACAGTCAAAATTAATGACACCAAAATTGACAGTAAAAATTGACAGTCAAAATTGACAACACTAAAATTGATGGCCAAAATTGACAGTCAAAATTAATGACACCAAAATTGACAGTAAAAATTGACAGTCAAAATTAATGACACCAAAATTGACAGTAAAAATTGACAGTCAAAATTGACAGTAAAAATTGACACCACCAAAATTGACAGCCAAAATTGACAGTAAAAATTGATGGTCAAAATTGACAACACCAAAATTGAGGACCAAAATTGACAATGGTCAAAATTGATGGTAAATATTGATGACACCAAAATTGATGATGCTAAATTTGTCAGTCAAAATTGATGATGGCCAAAATTGATGGTAAAAATTGACAACAGTCAAAATTGATGGCAAAAATTGACAGTGAAAATTGACAGTAAAAATTGACAACAGCTAAAATTAACAGTAAAAATTGACAATGGTAAAAATTGACAGTCAAAATTGATAACAGTAAAATTTGACAGTCAAAAATTAACAACTAAAATTGATGGTGAAAATTGACAGTCAAAACTGACTTAAGAAGCCAGTGCTGTCACAACTATACTTTTTCTTTTTCATGATGAGTGATCTGCTGAGACACTTGAGCTAAATGCTCAATGGTCTTTTGACTTTGTATCCATGCTTTCTTAAACTCAGACTGATTGAGCACTTGTGCTGTTTGGTCTCTTCCTGCAGCTTTGCACTGATATGCCTTTATGGCAGTTCTGTACTGATTGTAATAGAAGGCCTCTATCTGTGCAACTTTCAACTGCTGCTGTATATGTCTCTGATGCTGTGCATATTTTTCCTGCTTTCTCATCAGGCTTTCTGGGTCAGAATTCTCTTCAAGATTCATTCTGGTCACTCTGGGCCCAAGCAGTGTCAGATTGCTGTTGGGCTGGGGCTGAGAGTGAGACTGTCAAGATTAAGTTGCTCTTGAAAGATCCATGCTCTGGACCTGCTGCCTCTCTGTCTCAACAAGAGCCTGGATGTGCAACACAAGCTGGGATGTAAGTCACTTGCAGTTGGTATGCAGCTGGCTTGCAGATTCACTCTCTTTCTGTGTGAATGAGTGTAGAACATGATGTTCAGCCACAGTATCCTGAAGATGGCAGCTCAGCTCACTGGAATGCACACCAGCAGCCAGCAAAAAGACTTCTGGATTGGGAGACATTGCTGCAGGAACAGAATATTGACTCTGTTCAATGGCAAGCCAGGCATCAAGATTACTGGGGACTGAGAGAAGAGCCACATTCAGAGGCAAAGGTTGACCACCAGCCTTCCAACCTGCCAGGGGCAGCTCATTAATCATGTTCAGCTCAATAATGGTGAGTTCTGGCTGATACTGCTGAAGGTAGTTGACCAGTCCTGGATGGGTGCTAGCCCAGCTTCACAGTTTCTCTCCCTTTCCATGTGTCCAGAAGACTGCTGTACTTGAATAGAGCAAGATCCAGTGGCTGTGGATGAAGGTCTGCTTCACAATTGTCTGCTACTTACAGGTCTGCTGAGTTCCATACATGCTGACAATGACATTAAAAGACTGGTGGAAGAGAATCTGGTACTGCTTTGACTCCCAGTGTTTATGCAGCCAGTTACCATTCCCATTGCTGTTCCAGCTCCAGAGCTATGTAAAGAGCATCTTAATGTTCCTGACTTTCATTCTGGAGTCTGTGATGAACTGGATGTCTTTTCAAAAGTAGGAATGTTGAAAGATTTGTGAGATACCAGCACAGGTGAGTGGAATTTCACTATTGCATGCATTCTCAAGTCTAGTGGAATGAAGTAGCTGTTGGGTGATACAGTCAGCCAGGCTTCTGAAGATATTCTTCTGGAAGGCCCTCAGGCAGAGGGTCACCAGCAGCTGCAGCAGCAGTGCAGAGCAGGTGGAGTCTAGATGGACATCCAACATGCAGCTGAATACATCATGGAAGAACACAAAGTCAGACTTGGACTTGATCAGTTGCTGGTACTGCTGGTGGTAGGCCATCTGTAGGGTTGGGGTGTTGAAGATCATGTGTGCCTGATGTGGTGGCTTGAATGTCATGGCCATCCAGTCAAGCTTGTCAAGAAACCAGGCATAGCCATACAGCTCCAGTGTGGATGCCATCCCAAGGCCCTTCTGAATCTGCTCTGTGTCAGAACTCTCTGGAGGTGATTGCACCTGGTGATTAAGCCACAGGCCATTGCTGCAGCTGAGATGGTTGCTCTGGCCTCCATATGTGCACAGGAGGCATTGAAGAAACATTATTATTATCTGAGTGTGTTTCCAGTGCACCATAGTGCACAGCTGCAGGCTGTAGATCATCTCAAACCCAGTGCACAGCTTGTTGATGTTTCACTGCAGCCACCCCAGAAGCTAATTGGTGTGATAGTTGAGAAAGAGTACTGGGCATTGGGGCACAACTGTAGGATGATTGGCTAGATCACTTTCCTGAAGAATTCAGTTCATGGTCTGCAGGACAGCAGCAGTGATCCAGTACTCCTCCTGAGTCCTGTAGGACTGCTGGTGGCAGTCAGAAATGGTGACATGGCACTGTTGCTTGGTGTGGATGTACACATGCAGCAAGGCCAGAGGGGAATGGCTGATGGCCTTTTCAATATACTGCCAGGTCTGTACCAGCCCAGAATCCAGAGCCAATGTGTCCAGGTTCTCATTTGCAAACAGGGAATGCTGACTGGCTGCAAAGATTTTCTTGATGGTGTTGTAGAACTGGCAGTAGAGCAGACCCTGGTGGTGAAGTGGGGAGCACCAGTGCGGCTCTAGTATCATGGACCCCAGATCATACAGGAATGACAGTGGATAGAACTGCTTGTGCCAGGACCCTTCCTGTGGATGTTCATGTTCTGAATCAGGAGCCTGGGCATTGACAACTGGTGCATCATCTGCTGAATGTTCACCCAGATTGCTGGTACCCTCTTCATCTTCATCTTTACTGCTCTCACTGAGCTCTGGCTGGTATGCATCTTCATCCTCACTCCTGCATGCTGGCTCCACTAACTGGTGTTGGATGTGGCTGGAGTCTGAGGCCTTGGATGTCACTCTTTGCTGGACATGGCTGTAAAGTTGGCAAGACTGTTGGAGCTGAACAGCTGCTGCTGGGTGGTCATTGTTGATCTGCATCTCTATTGAATTATCTGGTGAGCTATCAGGCTCAGATGAAGTGGGAGAAGAGATTCTTTGTGCAGCTGGTGAATCTCTCAGCCATTCACAGAAACAATTCAGGCAGCAATGTTGCCAGATGAATGTGCAGGGCACATGTATTGGCTCCTGGTGCAACAGAAAGCTCCAGGGCAAGACCACCTTCTTGCCAATATTGTAGAAGCTGGTGATCAGATAGCACCCATCCACAGCCTGATTCCATGTGCAAAAGAAGGCATCATGCATGCTGGACCAGGTGACATGCTGGGTTGAGAGCTTCAGATTCTTAGCAGTCAGAAGAAGTGTGAGTCCCTGAAAGTGCTGAAGCTCTGGGTCTTGAATGGTTGTCTGCACATGCTCCCAGAGATGGTGAAGTCCTGCTGGCTGTAGTGAAAAGTGGAACTCCTGCACCTGTGGCTGCTTATGGAAAGTCTGATTGTGGCCTTCTGCCCAAGCTGTGGTGGAACTGAGCTGGATATGCATGGCACTGGATGGCAGGTGGAGAAGTGTGGATGCAGAGTAAACATGGTGGAGGGCTGGGAGGAAGATCTTGTCTGTCCAGAGAGCATACTTCTGCTCTGTGATGATGTGGTGCTGGTGCTGGGAGCTGAAAAGCCAGAGGAAGAGAATGTAGATCTCAATCTCAGGGAATCCAACCAGTTGTCCAAATGGAAGGTGAGAGATCTGGTGAACTGGTCTCTGGGACTGGCAGACTCTTTCAGTCTGCTCATCTCTCCACTGAACTGAAATAGAATCCAGGTGAAGAGAACTCTTCAGATTGCTTGTCAGGGACCAGTTGGCTTTTCATTGGAATCTCTCATGGGCCACTGCAAGACTTGAGGCCAGACCACCAGCACTATCAATGTTAATCATGGCATGCAGGGATGCTGGCATTGGGATGGTATCACCTTCCAGATCAATGGTTGTGGGGTGTGGAGGTACTTTCTCATGGGCTAAAGACTTCACTGATGCACACATCCCACTGTATAGCCTTTGGTGCTGATGAACTGGCAGGATGGTGTTCCACTGTATGAGATAGGAAGACATGCTGGTGTGCTCTAAGATATCTGGACATTCCCAGCTTGCCATCTGTAAGAGAGACACTGTTGGCATGGAGAGTGGCTCTGATGCAGCATGAGTCTCAGTAGAGCACCCATGATGGGTCTGCAGCTGTGCCATCAGCTCCTGTGCAAGTATGTTGTCTTCTTCTGTTGATTCCACTGTATTTGTGGGCAGGAAGAGTCCATGGTCTGATCTTGGTCCTGGTGTACTGGGGCTGGACAGGCCTGAAGACATTAGCAGTGGTGCTGGATCTAGAATGTAGTTAGAGGTTTAAAATGCTTAATCACCTTATTCTGTTGTGGACAACTGATCATTCTTACTGCTGCTGGATTCTGCTGGTGATGGAGGGCTCTTGTGCTCTATTTTATCAGACTCAGACTCAAGCAATCCTTCTTCAATTATGTCTGGTGGCTTAGAGCTTCTATACTCAACAGATACTGCATCAAGAGCTTCCTGTAGATCCACAAATATATAGGGTGAATTCTCAACAGGCTGGAAAAGACTGGCCCCACTTTGGGGATTGCAGGTCAAGAAGATATTCTGGAACAATATTGATGTGCTTGCTGATGTGACTGCTTGCTGCTGCTGTTGTCATCTTCAATATGCTTGCACTCATGCCTGAACTGTGTCTCTCTCAGTTACATACTTGTGTGGCTGCCCACAGCCCATGCTGACTGGAGTGGTTTTGACCAATGTGCTTGCTGTGTGGAGAAATTGCAGAGGATATGCTGGGATAACATTGAATCTGAAGTGTCTGAGCCAGAGTCTTGAGATGGTGAGATTTTGGCTTGGCTTACTGGGTGAAATGAATATTTGTGATAGATCAGAAATGCCACTCTTCTGATCATCCCAAGCCTATAAATTTATTAAAAATGTCAGCCTCTTTCTTCTGCCAACTTTGAGCCTACAAAATAAAGCTCTGTTTTCTTCATTGCTTTATCACAACCACCTCAGGTTATCTCTTTAATAGTCTGAGGCTTTATCCAGGTCTCTTCTCTTCTCTTTTCTGTCCTTCCAGTTGTTGAACAGATTGTCATCAATCATGATAGCTCAGAGACATTCCAGCACCTGGCCACAATCTCTCAGTACAGAGACAGAGCTACATCTCCCCAGTGCTTTCACTGTACTTCAAAGAAGAAAAGCAAGAAGGACATCAAATCAGCCCCAGTCCCTGCCATCAGTAATGGCAGGAAGCAGTTGATGCCCACTGTTGAACAGTTCCCTGTCAAGCAACATGCCTCTAGGTGGTGAGTGGCAGCCCTGAATCTTATGGTCCTGTGTATACCATCCATTAACAGGTGGTTCTGGATAAAGGTCTTGCCCAAACCACTTCTTCCAATGAGAGTATGCTATTTTCAAGTCCCATGGATGTTCCTGCATGTACATCATACAACAGCAAGCCCAATCTGAAAAGCCAGAACTGATGGCTATCTAGCTCTTGATCAGTAACACCAGAAGAGGTTTTGGCTTCTAAGGATTCCATTTCACATCAGGCAAGTGACAGGCACTCAGAGGTGATCTGTCCAGAGGATAGAAAAGGAAAAGCATCTAGATTGAGCCAGAGCCCAGCCTTGAAGGACAGCTGCTTTCAGAAACAATCAAGACTCTTGCTCAGCAGCCCTCAAGTGTCAACATCAACCCAGACACCAGAGAGAGAGCAAGAGATATGGGAACAGTCCTTCTGCTTGACTGACAACTCTTCTGATGCTGACACCAGCTATCTCAGAAACCATCATCAACAATCAAGCACAATTGATTCATTGGCAGCATACTTGACATTGACTTTAGACCTGGATGTGGATCTGGATGGATGGAATCACATTAATAACTCAGTACAGAGGGGTTCAAGAGAACACTTGCTTTGTAGACAGCAGAGGGAGATCAGGTGTGTGGAGAAGATGATAGAAAGGAGAGCAAATCACAGAAGCAGGCATTGCAGATGGCCATGCATCTGAACAAGATGGTCTGCCAAAGAGACCACAAGACTGGTGCAGCTGTGGGAGAGGCACAGCAACAACTGGGCTTTGATCAAAGAGCTGGACAAGGATATGCCTGAGCCCAGGCTGTGGAACTGTACACAGGTGGACCTTAAGGATTGGATGCAAAATGTGAAGATTGGCCTTATGAGGTATGCAGTGGCCTTCTGTATGGGGCAGTCTGGTCTTGTAAACTAACATTTGACCACAGGAGAGGTGATCCAGTACTGGATGACTACTGTCAGATTCACCTAGGTGACTGGCACCTGAAATCAATTGCACAAGAGTGGCTAAGACAACAAGAATGAGAATAGCTTCCAGGCATCCTAGCATGGTTGGACAAGTGTTATGGACCCAATGAGGTGGTTGGGGAAAGATTTCATATGCAGCATGGCAGAAGGGAAGCAGCCTATTGAGCTGACTTAGGAAAATAGTTGTTCCAAGCTGATCAGATACTTTGCCTGTGAAGCCACTGCTGGACATGCTGCATAAAATTTGGCAATTCTGGCTTGGATTATATGCATCCATTAGCAAATCACAGTAGCAGAAAATATCATGCTGAAAACATCAGAATGAGAGTAAAAGAAGACACTGTAGCAGATTCAAGATAATACAAGGAAAGCTGAAGAGAACAGATCTATAGAAGAGAAGACATGCAAATGATAAAATCCAGACTTCTGTCACCCAATTCAGAGGATCCATCTTGCAGTCAATGTTTGCAGATGAAAACCAGCAGTCAAAATGGACAACAGCCAAAATTGATGACGCCAAAATTGACAGTGAAAATTGATGACAGTCAAAATTGACAGTAAAAATTGACGGTCAAAATTGACAACGCCAAAATTGACAGTAAAAATTGACGAGTCAAAATTGATGGTCAAAATTGATGATGGTAAAAATTGACAGTAAAAATTGATGATGGTAAAAATTGACAGTCAAAATTGACAGTAAAAATTGACAGTAAAAATTGACAACAGTAAAAATTGATGGTCAAAATTGACAACACTAAAATTGACAGTCAAAATTGACAACACCAAAATTGACACCAGCCAAAATTGGTCATGGTGGTCAAAATTGACAACACCAAAATTGACAGTAAAAATTGATGGTCAAAATTGATGATGGTAAAAATTGACAGTAAAAATTGATGATGGTAAAAATTGATGGTCAAAATTGATGACAGTAAAAATTGACAGTCAAAATTGACAGCAGCCACAATTGATGGTGAAAATTGACAACAGTAAAAATTGACAACACCAAAATTGACAACAGTAAAAATTGATGGTCAAAATTGATGATGCCAAAATTGACAACACCAAAATTGACAGTCAAAATTGATGACAGCCAAAATTGATGGTGAAAATTGACGACGCCAAAATTGACAGTAAAAATTGACAGTCAAAATTGACAGTCAAAATTGA